>NW_007578167.1:0-14658 GCF_000690725.1 Stegastes partitus | reverse complement strand
GATGCTGATTTTTATGTTGATTTAAAGTCTTTTTGTTTCTGTTGTGTGATTCTTCTGGTCTGGGTTTCTCAAACGTTCCTGTACTTGTTGTTGCAGGTGAATCCACATATCTGGATGACCACGGACCCCCTGCGCCAAGAGTAAGTTCTCCTGTCCATATCTTGTTGTCATTTCTCCTCCTTTATCTCTCTTTTTATTTTTTTGTCCTTGAATATTCCCCTCTCTCTCTCTCTCTCTCTCTCTCTCTCTCTCTCTCTCTGTGATGTGTCACCCGGCAATCCCAGCCAGTTAAGTCCAGTCAGGATAAGGGTTCGGTCTGTGTGAAGGCGCTGCGTGCAAACTGGCCCTAAACCCGTTAGACCTGGCTTCAGCGCTACAGTACAGCTTTGAACGCACACCCAGCGCTGACACAGGCGCCTTGTGTTCATCCAGCTGCATGTCTGCAGGACTATCTCTCCTCTGTGCTCCCACTTTCTCCGGCTGCCAACTGCTTTCTTCCTCCGTCTGCCCCTCGTTCTTTATCTGCTCCTTTAATCAATCACCTCATTTTCACCTCATTCCTCGTCCATTTAATCCCCCCCGTTTCTTTTATTCCCTTGTTTTTGTTCCCGTTTGATTGAAGCGGTTATTAGTGGGGTTTTTTTTTTTTGTTTTATTGCTCGGCACGGCGCATTTAGCACATCACTAACCTGACACTTCATCAAGTTTGGTTGCGCGGTTTGTTTGTGAGCAGCTGTTTGAATTAAGGTGGATCACATCTGGGCTTTGTTTGGTGTTTAGTGTTGAAATCCAGTTCTGGCCACTCAGACAAACCAGGCAGCCAGGGAGCTTGTTTCATACACAGTCGAGTGGTATTTACATGAAACAAACTGTGCCTGGCTGCAGCACTGTGGAGACATGCTCCTAATTTGCTTTATGCCAGTGTTGTTTTTCAGGGGCCGCCATTATCTTCACTCAGTCTCTAAAACTGCACACCTTTGGTTTGATGCTCAGCTTTGGATATTATATTAGATGCAGGAGAAAATGGTCGAAAATCCAGCCTAATGAATCACAAACGGTTCCCCAAATGCGTCCTATTGAAGTTGAGAGTGCAGCAGCTTGATTCTGAATCTTTACATCGTTATAGAAACACAGAAGCTCTGGAAGTCATTGTGACACAGAAAAGTGTGGTTTCAATGGACGTTTCTTCAAGAACCAGACGGGAGTGATAAAGATGAAGCTTTGTTTAGTTATTGAAACCTGGTTTTGTGTCTGTGTGACAGCCATTACCGGATATTCTTAAGAACTCGGGAGTTAATAAAAATGTAAATGCGCCCACCGTCCAGAGTGAAAGCTGCTTCAAAGATTTGCATCCTAAAAGCTGAAACTGCTGTTATTGGGTCATGTTCTGCCTGGTTGCAGCGTCGTGCTTCCTATAGAGCCTGAAATGTGTGAATCATGGTGGGGCAGAGCTAAACTACTAGCTGTGTTTTATTTTGAAAAATAATGTTTTCTGTATTTTTGATAGCAACGGATATGCTCCAGGGCTGCAGGGTGGAGCAGTTGGTAGCACTGTTGCCTCGCAGCAAGAAGGTCGCCGGTTCGCCTCCCGGTGGGGGCACCGGGATCTTTCTGCGTGGAGTTTGCATGTTCTCCCCGTGCAGCGTGGGTTCTCTCCGGGTTCTCCAGCTTCCTCCCACAGTTCAGAAACATGTTGAGGTTAATTGGTGATTCTAAATTGTCCGTAGGTGTGAATGTGAGTGTGCTTGGTTGTCTGTCTCTAAGTGTAGCCCTGTGATAGACTGGTGACCTGTCCAGGTGAACCTGCCTTCACCCTGACTCAGCTGGGATAGAATCCAGCCCCCTATGACCCTAGTGAGGATTAAGCGGTGTATAGATAATGGATGGATGGATGGATGGATGGATGGATGGATGGATGTGCTCCTGAAAAGACACTAAACGTTATTATGGAACTCGGACAGTCAAGAACAGCAGTTACAGAACTTACATAACTTACCATTTTTAAAAGCATTATAACGTATTTTATTGATATAGTTATTTGCTAGATTGTTATAAATGTACAATACATGAAGATGGGAAATAACACATAATTATATGTTTGTGTGCTTTTAAAATCCTGATCATTTTGCAAAAACATGGAACTGATGTCAACCAAAAGAAAAGCCCTCACCGAGTTCCTGAAGTGCAAAATGGAATTCCTCCTCTGGTTTTCTGACTAGGAATCAGACAACAGCTGTAGTCGTAGCGTTTTCAACCTCCAGATGCACAGACTCAGCTGACAGTGATTATACATTAGCTGCTAACTTTGACTGATTCCATATCAGCTGTCATCCCGTCTCCCAGACAGACGATGCCGTTGCCGTGTCGGTGGCGTGCCGTACATCAGCCACATCTCTCATTATCTTTGCTGTTGACATCCTGCCGCTGTTGCAATTGATCTGCAATTTCAGCGGCGGTCTGATGTATTCTAGCATGCGTCTAGCGAGAAAAGCCGAGGTTCTGGTAAATGTAGGGGAAAAGATTGGAAATCGAGTCGAACGCTCAACGTAAATGAGGGCGTATGGAAAAACCGCACGGCTCTCAGAATAGAGTTACGAGTCTTCATGTGTGTGGAAGCATGACAAGAATGTCTCGTGTACATTTTTACATGTGTAGGATGTATACAGTGGACAATTTTCAACATTCGTGTCTCTCAATTACATTAAAGTATATTTTGAACAAAGGCACCAAAACAAGTTTTTTGAAAAAATCTGTAATGTTTAAAAAAAATAAAAATGAAAATATGATATCAGGTCATTTTTTGGCAGATTGAAAGCAAAAACTAAAAGCACCAGTGAAGGTAAAGCGTCTTCAGAGGAGTCTTGAATGGTGCTGGGGTTCATGCAATAAATGAATGGTAATAAATGAATGAATGATGATTGTACGTCATGTCGTGGAGCCAGTAAAGTGCTTCATGTGGACTCCGGACACTAATGGTACAGTCCAACCCTTTTTGTTCAAACTCATATTCTGAAGCACCCAAACACGAACAATTAGGAATTAAACTGAGACAATTATCCATTTGTAAAGTAATCCAAAAACTAGATAATGGACATTTCAAACCCGTTTTCCATTTGATTCATTATGATGGTGCCAGTTGAACAAAGACCTGCGAAGCGGACGTCGTCTGATAAGTTTTGATGACATTGTGAGCTAATATTTCCCATTTTTTACTGAAACCCGGGGACATTTGCGCTCAGAATTATGTTAATGCACAAACTAATATCCATAAAAGCATGACTTATCAGCGGATATTCAGACAAAGCATTTCGGTTCCCATTTGTCACGCACAAATTAAGTTTCTGCATTCTCGAATGGTGTAAAACATTCGGGTGGCGCTGAGGAAATCTAGTTATTTTCCCATTTTCTCTCAGCCGTTTCGAATCAATTCATCTTAATTCCCGCAAATGTACTTTGATGCAAACATGCTGTCACAGCTACTTAGGGCAGCGAGACTCCCTTTCTCCTTCTCCGAGTGGGAGTGCAGATGAATGGATCGATTAATAATAACAGGAAATGCTGAGAAACTCGACTGTGCCCCGACTGAAACCTTAGCGTACTGTTCTCCGCTAAGCGTGGGATGAGTCAGTTGACTTTAGAGAACAATGAACCCAGATCAGGCCTAACTAAAACCAGCAGAGCTCAGTTTCTGAAGCGACGCACTGGTTGGGGGGTTTCCAGGAAATGCAACAGAAGATGGATGGTGTGCATGGCGGTCGTGATGTGTGGCAGACCGGGACGCGTTGTCAGACTCGGTCGAAGGTGGCAGTTTGCAGAAATCTGTGAGACGGGTGGTCGGGCCGCGACACAGGGACGGTAATTTACGTGTTTGCCGAACTAATGTCACGTCTGAAGTGGCTTCACAACACCGTGACGTCCTCGGAGGTTTTGGTGCGAATGTGCGGCCAGGGTTCTGTAAAAGCAACAAGGAAGGAAGATCGTGAGAGATGAACGGTGCAGGAATGCTCGTCTCCTCCTCGTCGCTTTGATACTGGCTCGCCGGCATCAGAGCTGTAAACACCACAACAACGGTCCCACCAGAAGCATCCACACCAGACGCAGGGTGAAAAACAGCCCTGTTATGCAATGCTGGGTTTTTGTTGTTTTTTTTAACACCATGGATCCACTATTGATAGAATCCCTTACTGGCAGACACTGCGGACGCTTCTCACAGCATGTCTCAGGAACCTAAGCTGCTCAGAGTGGTAACAACAATAGGACAAAGTGAAAGGTCGCCCTTTCAGCGCTGTTAATGCCGGTGGGAGATTTTGGACTTTCGACGGCATCGCTGATGTTATCCCTGCGCTATTCTGCAAGCAGGCTGTCGGATGTCTAACGCAGTCATTTTTCATGATAGCAGCAGGGAACTGTGTCCTGCAAAACACTGCGTGCATTTCATCCGCCTCATTATTGTCATAAGCTGAGAAGTCTGTTGTTACTTGGCAAACGTGGAGGAATGTTGAAGTGCTTTCCAAGAGAACCGTCGCCTATCTGCTGGAAATGTTTGCCTAAAACCGAGTGGAATTGCAGCTTTTTTTTTCTGTTTTTTTCTATAAGGATCTATTAGAATTTGAGCAATATCGAAAGTATTAAATAGCTCTGAGTGATGACAATGTTCCCGTCAGTGACACAAGCTGAAGCACGCCAGTCAACAAAACCTGTATAAGCACGTATAGGCGTACGTAGCCTGCTCTTCCACCTTGCTTCATGCGTGGGCACCCATGTTGCATCAAACTGCCTTATTGTCTAATAACGTCCGGGAACATGCTCCGATTCCAGGAAGAGAAGTGGGAAGTGCGACTTGTAGTGATGACCTGTCATCTGGCCGATCGGGTCGCTCTTGAGTTTCCCATCCTCGTGTCTTTCTGTCTCCCCTCCTCTGACTGCTTCAATATCCGTCCTGTTGTTACTTTTCCTCTGTCTTTCCACTGGCAGACATTCAAAGGGGGCCCTCGCTGTTTTTACTGAGTCTGTGCTTGGGTGGGACTGCTGCTTTTGGCGGAGACAGACCAGAATCAGCCAGTGTGTGTGTGTGTGTGTGGCCACGCCGAAGCTCTGTGGTGTGGAAATTACTGTCTGCAGCACCGGAGCTGAAGAGCACTGATATTTAACTAAAGGTGAACGATAATTTGATGCCAGAACGTAGCGAGAAGCAGGCAGGTGAGCGCTCGTATTGATCCAGCCAGTAAAACTGCAGTACATAACCGGCCAATTACTTTGCTAGTTGTTTGAGGTAATGAAGTGGTTAATTAATGGAGTCGACTTGTTTCCGAGCTCTCAGCCATCCAGGAACCCGTCTGGAAAAAAACACAAACACCATCCCAGGCTGGGGATTCCAACCAGAAATCATGGCTGTGGCATTTTTCTTTATCTGATTTACGGGGAGACTTCATTTGAAGCCGTGAGGGGAGAAGACTTTCAGAACTGATCCGTCTTTGTTTTCTCGGAGTAGATCTCTATCGCTTCTCCAGATTTCATTCTTTCCTTTAACTCCCCCCCTCTCACGTCTGTCACTCTTCTTCTCACTTGTGAATTTGCTCGGATTGTCTTCATTCTTAAGGGGCCACTTGTGTAAACCTCGCGGGCCCTCGGGGATAATTGCCAAATTAGTGCATTCTTGCCGCCCCTTGTGCTAAAACGGGTCTCATGTTGGATACGCATGTCAGCCTCAACTTCCTCCTTCTTGCGAGTAAAAATACCGACTCTGTTTTTTTTCTTTTTTTCTCTTTTGTCGAGAGAAATACTCACATCATTCACTTCATTGGAGCTCCGTGAATCATGGCTCGGCTCCTCGTTTAATTGGTGACTCAGGAGGTGTGTGTGAGCGCATGCCGCGGCTTGTGTGCGTTGTGTGCGATTAGCGTGTGATAAGACCCACAAAAGTTGCGTCAGTAGCGCTTTGCAGAGAATCTCTGACTCACTGGAGTTCACTGGAGGAAGGAGCACACGAGGAAAAACAGATGAAAGCGTGCGCGTTTCTTTTTTTTTTGTAGCCGAAAATGTGTGTTGCGTGGTGAGCTGGGTGCAGCCCACCGGGTCACGGGTCAGAGGAGCAGGAATCCAGCCAGAATCTGAAAGATTTCCTCAGTTTGTGTCCATTTTTAACACAGTTTCTTCCCTTGAATACTCTCATCTAACTGATTTTGTTCTGTTATTCTAAACCGTAAAGGTAGATTTTATCATACTATAAAATACAGAAACCTATCAGCAGTTTAAAGGATTCATCCGTCTCTTTTTCGTTGCTTTCTCTTCATACATGTGTGTGTTTGTGTTCGCAGGTGCTCCCGTTCCCCAGCCAGGTGGTTTACAACCGTGTGGGGAAGTGCGGCAGCCGGACGGTGGTCATCTTACTGAGGCTACTGGCCGAGAAGCACCAGTTCAACCTGGTGTCCTCTGACATCCACAATAAAACACGCCTCACTAAACATGAACAGGTGAGCCACACAGGAACCTGGACGCCAGCGCTCGCCTAGAGGTGCTAAAAGGCCATCAGCTGATCCCGTCTCGATCACATTTCCAACGTGTGCTTTTTGACAGCCACAAAAAGTGCATGTGACCAGCGGGGAACATAAGCAGAAATCTCACAGAAAAATAACACACAATTAGCGAATGTTTCACTGAATCATGAGTCAATCAGTGTAGAAACGCCAACAGTGTGACGGTTCCAGCTCCTCCAGTGTGAAGGTTTTCTGCTTTTCGTGGTTTTATAAAGTAATTGTACATGTTAGTGTGGTTGTTGGACTTTTATTTGGCTAAAACCAGCACTGTGACAACATCACTTTGGGCTCTTGGAAATTAAACGTTCTTTTTTCACTCGTTTTTTATATTTAATGGTCTAAACCAAAGGTCGGCAAACTTCAACACTCAAAGAGCCATTTGGACCAAAACAAAGCAAAACACCACGAGGACAAAAGCCTTCTGACATCTAAAATGAAGACAACACTGCATATATCCTATTTTACCTTTATGCTGTGTATAAAAACATTTATGAAATCAATGAACTGCTACAGAGAAAAACTAATTTTATTTCTGCAACAAAAACATTTTGAATTCCGAAAAAAACGCTGGGTTGAAGGTTACTTTCAAATAAAATACTCAGCGTCTGTTTGAGTCGTCCTCGTATTTATGAAATAAAAAGCCAAACTTAAATCATCCACCTGCAGCAAAGTAAACCAGCGTCTGGTTATTCTGCTGACTGCAGCTGGACTGCTGACCAGACTGTTGACCGCCTGTGAGCGCTTTGGGACGGGAGGAGCTCACGGCGGCTGCTCGCTGAGGACAGGAACTGTAGAGTGATACGTGTTTTCATGCCAGAGTCTCCAAAACACCGGAAAGAGTCTCTAGATTTGACAAAAAAAAAAAAAGGTGTCCAAGAGGATTTGGAAAGTCTTCAGATTTCGCCAGAAAGTCACCCAGGTGGCAACACTGCAGTGTTGCACATTGGTGGGTGTGACGCATATTTTGAGCGACAAAAAAATTAAACATGTTTTATTTTAATGTTACAAGTGTACAAAAATCTTCAAATTTAGAATTACATTTTAAAACTAACAAGCTAAAATAAAACAAATTTAAATGAAATGCTCATTATTTGTTTTCCAAAGCCACAAAGAGCCGCAGCAGAGGGATGAAAGGGCCGCATGCGGCTCCGGAGCCGCGGGTTGGCCACCCCTGATCTAATTAGTTCTTCGAGAAACTTATCAGTAGAATAAATGACAATGAAAATAATCATTAATTGAAGCCTGTAAACATAAATTGTTGCAAAAATAGTTCTCCTCGAAACTTTCAATCACTTCATGAGCTCCTCCAACAGCTACAGTTTGCCCAAATCAAATGCTCAAAGAACCCTTTCTACACTTCTGCATTGTCATTTTCCTGTTACTGGTCACTTCACTGACTGTCACTAGCATTTGGGAAATGAAACAGCTTATTTCTGAGTGGTTTGGGTCCTTGTGGGGCCCCTTGATCTTCAGATCCCACTTCTAAAACCACGACATGATGCATTTAGCATTTCTACATAAATATAACGAACCTGGACAGAATGTCTGAGCAGTCGGCTTCACAGCAGCTGATGTTGTGTTTTTTTATTAAAGAAACAAACAGTGTGTCTGATGAAGGCGACACACAAAAACTTAATTGATTCACACCGACGTAACAGCAGCCGGAGCCCGTTCAGCGTTTTGCTTTTCATCCAGTGTGAGAACAAGGCCGAGGGATCAGGAATCTCCTTTTATTATTTCCTGGAATATCTCGAGGACATGAGCGTTGGCTTTAAAGAGGAAAAACTGCTTTCATTTAAAAAACCGCAGCCTTTTGAGACGGTAGCGCCGGCCTGTGCCAGCGCTGGCTTGTGTCAGTGGGAATGCCAATGCAAATGCTAGAGGTGTATAAAGAACATCTAAATGACTCCCTTTTAGCGATGAAACGCGCATAATCCTTCTCCTCCGACTGTTTCCGCGAAGGACAAAGATGTGGTGTTTACATTAAATAAACAATTAAATTATGTAAATAAAGGATTTCGTGTATGTTGCCCCAAACTATAGTTACAGTTTTGGTAGGAGAGCTTAGAGAAAGTTTTGGCTGGATTATTCTGGCTCAGGTTTCTGTGAGAACAACTAACAACTGTTCTGAAGCCTTCCTGAGCCACTGCCCAGTGGTGGAAGGAGTAGAAATAATCAGAGCGTACAATGCATGCTTTGGGTTGGTGCGTTTCGTTGCCTGTGCAAATGAAAACTGATCTGTCATTTGAATGTCACTGGGTTATAAAGACGCATATTCATATGGGTGCAGCATTTCAGTGTTGTTGTCGTGGATAAAGAAAAAGTCTTAACTACCTGTCATTGTGCTTAGTTTTACCACAATATCACATGCTACTGTTTGCTAGCCCTTTAAATCCCAACCAGGTTCTGTGCATTTTTAGTCAGTCAATAAAAAAGAGCCCACCTTTGTTTTTTTTTTACTACAATAAGCAGCACAACCGGCTAGAGACAAACAGAACGGAGCTATAACGCCGTAAACCATGAAAAAAGAAAAATATAAATTTGAGTTTCTTTGATTATTTGTTCAAAAAAAAATTGCAAAATCTCAGAATCAACATCTTCTCCGTTTCCGATAGATATTTTACAATTTACTTTTTAGTTAGTTTTTATCCTTCCCTTCTCCATTTACAGTCTCCGAGCTGCTCTGTGTGAGCACAGCCTGCAGTTCAGCCCGGTCCAGGTTGGAGCTGAGGCAGTAATTCATGTCTCGTTCTGCCAAAAAAAAAGAAAGAAATTCACAGAATCTTTCACAGATTACTATGAATGATATATTTTGAGACACACAGAATAAAGGGATTTGATATAAGATAAGACGATAGAATTTTAAGCTTAGATTTGATTGAGTTTCCTCGGCGACACAGCACATCAAAAAAGGATGGGTCAAGGTCTGTCAGAAAATACAAAAATCTTTCTGTTTTTACAGTTTCTCTCTCTGACAGATTGTGTGATTTGTGTAAAAGACAAAACACCTTCCAGATCCACTGATGGCTTCAGAGTGCTTAATATACAAGGAAGCTGGTGGCGATCATTGTGAAGCTGCTGCACCTACACAAAGCATCATATCGTACCTCAGTGTGCTTCGTTACCTTTCCCTGCTGACCTCATGACCACCAGTTCCCAGAGACACTCCTTTTGCAGCTGACTCTGACCTCCTTGAAGGGAGCACAAACTTCCTCAAATGAGCTCAGCGATCTTCTTTAATATTGAATCCAGCAATAATTGTGTTGATTCAGGATTTGTGCATCAGGCACCAGTCATGCACGAGTCATATGCACTTTAAATCTTGTCAGTGACATTTCCCAGGAATGCAACGGCCTCTGCAGCTCATCCGAGTGACAAAATCACTTCATCACGTATTCATGTGGAAAATATTGCAGCAGTGACTCACATCCTCACACGATGCGTCCTTCGCGCGTACGGCACCGCTGCCCACTTGCGATTGGTCAGCCGATGCTAAATATGTATAACCATTACTGCCCGATTTGATGTAAATGTTGAGCCAATATTTAAACAGTCGCTTGTTTACCCATTCATCAAACCCTGAAATGCTGTCTGCACACACAGTGGCAGAACACCATTAGTCTCATTAATGCTCCGGACATAAAACATCTCTGTGAATGGTCCAAAGCAGCTCCTCAGAAACAGTTTGTGCATTCCAGTGTCTGCGCCGGGGGGGTCTGTTTGAGAGTGTACGTCTGTGCGATTCTGTAAAAAAGTGTCTCCGTTTTTTTTTTTTTGTGCGTTTATTTGCGTGTGTACTTATGCGTGTGTTGACTTATGCAGATCCAGACGCATGTCACCTAAGTTTAGAGATGCTGGTCTCATCAGTTGTGGTTCTGGCTCGGGGCTGCAGGTTTTTCTGGACGGTTTTCCTGTTGGCTCTCCTGCTAGTGTGTTAATGGGTTTGCCCAGGGTCGATGTCTCATGCGTGGGTTGCCAAAAAGTGAAGGTGCCTTATTCGTCTGGAACTTTGCGAAGCTTCTGCAGACTGGAGGCGTGCAGCATAGTGACCCATCTGTCCCTCGCTGCACCGGAGGAACAGGCTCAGCGGGGGAGAGAGATTTAAGACGTTTCCTGGGGGAAAAAAAAAAAAACCCTCCAGAAATGGAAAGACAACTTCTTCACTGTGCATTTGTCTGCATTCATGTGGGATCTTGTTTTCTCCCTCTCACCAAAAATGTAAACCAGTAAACAGATGCTCACGACCATTGTGTATCTGCAAGTCACATATTCACAAACACTCGGAGGTGTTCTGCTCCCGTCTGTGCTCGCTGCAGCACTTTGATTTTGCTCCCTTTCGGAGAATCGGATTGGATTAGCTGATAGAAGTAATTGAATTTGGTTGGAGGTTGCTGAAAATGCATTCAAGCCAGTCGAGTTTTGTTTAGTTTTTTAACTAAGGATGCATATTTTGGAGCAGCTGATTCCTCTTGGAAACCTTTTGTTTAATCTGCCTCTGCTGCAGGTGCTGATCGTTGAAGCCACTGTTTAGCTTTGATTTTGAGATACAGAGGCAAATTGAATCAGGCTGAACCCAGGGCAGCAGCCGAAGCGTTTTTTGCGGTTTTGGCTTCTCCTCTGTTTCCCCCTGATGAGCCCACTGAGGACACCACTGGGGTTTTGAGGAGGAGGAGGGGGGGGTTGCAGGTATGCCTGGAATCTCAGACTATCGTCCACTTTCTCCCTGTAGCTCTAAATGAGAGGCTGGAGGGGGGGTTTGGCCAGACGGACCAAAGGGGTGGGTCAGAAAACACACACATACAGAAACTCACCAAATGTGCCAAATGCGTTGAGCGTCTGCACATTGACCTGGCTGTTGGGGGGGGAGGAGACATCAAGAGGAAATTTTAAAGCTGTTTTTTTTTTTTTTGGAAGTGTAGAATCAAAATGCTTGGACAGATCAGGACTGTGCAGAATATTTTCTCCAGTTCTAATGAAGGCTCTAAATTTTATAGCAGAGGAGTTCCACAGAAAGTGGAAGCAGAGTGAGTGGAAATGTACTGAGTTTATAGAAAAAAAAAGGGCGGGTGTGAAGCCCGAATCTGACTGGGGCCTCAGATTAACTGCCCTGTGTACATAAACAAGTATACATATTAGTGCTGCTATCCAAATAGTGTAGCTATGACATAACAGGTGCCTATACACCGTTTATAAGAGCAGGACATTCAAACAGCTCCTCAGCTGATCACTGCCTTTTTGCCAGAGAGCCTTTTTATATAAAGACGGGTTGAAACCGTAAAGACGCGGCAGAATCTGACCTTTACAGAAGAAAACGTGCGCCGAGAAGGTGAACTCAGCAGCATTAGGAGGCGTTTCATAGTAATTAACCCTCTGAATTCCAAGAAGCTTCTGCATATGTCACGTTTTAAATCACCGTGGACCTCTGCGGAAACAGCAGTGAAGCAATAATGCCATTAATATTTTTTTTTTAACTAAAGTTGAATTCTTTAAATTTGTTTTTGGAAAGAATGGTGACTCCACTTCCTGTAGATATTTGACTGCTCACATTATTTTATGCTCTGTGGAAACACCATAGACTGTATAAAAGATGGACGTAGCAACCGGCCCTGAAAAATGAAGCCAACCCGGAAGTGTGAAAAACCTGCAATATCACTACGTCCACTGGCTGCTGGCTCCAAAAAGCCCTGGCTCCCATAGACTTGAATTGGAAAAGAAGTGATCACAGATCATGAAATACTGCATTCCTACAGCTCAGGATGTTTTTCTTATTAGTTTTCAAAGTCAAATCCAGAGATCAGGTGGCCAATCTGAAAATAAATCAATACTGAATTTTTAAAAAATCGTCAACATTTTGCGGGGCAAGGGGCGTGGCTGGCTTGATTGACAGTCGGCAGCGACGATGCAGACGAAGCGAGCAGAAGGCGGTAAATGTGGGCGGGCAGAGAGGGCCCGCCTCTCAATCCATCTGACCAATCGCTGCTCCTATGGCTCCGCCCCCCTCCGACGATTTTTGCAAAGTCCAAGATGTCAACCAGGAAGTAGCAAAACCCTGGCTTCATTTTCTCAGTGCAGAAACCAACGGGTGACGTCACGGTAGCTACGTCCATCTTTTATACAGTCTATGGGAAACACATCCTGCAGTTCAGCCCAAAGGTCTCTGGATTTCTGTCGTGTTCCTCTCGGTCACAGCTGAGTCACTAACGGCTTTTCAGTTGTGCAAAGAAGCTCAGAATTTTTTGTTTTTACCAGAATGCGGTTCGAGGTAATGGTTATTTTTTTGGTTAATTTTTTAAGTGAGACACGTAGATTTTGATTTAAAAAATCACAGTTTTTTTAATATATTTTTTTGGGGCTTTTGCCTTTATGTAGAGCAGTGGAGAGAGACAGGAAAGGGGGGAGAAGAGTGAGGGAGAGACCTACAGCAAAGGGTCGTGAGCGGGATTCGAACTCACAACCGCTGCGTCGGGGACTGTAGCCCCTGTTCATGGGTCACCCGCTCAACCAGGTGAGCTATACGGGCGCCCCAAAAATCACAGTTTTAAGCTTCGATTCGGTCACGTTTCCCACTGAACAGCTTGTCAGAGTTATAAAATCCAACAAGTCTCGCTGTCTTTACAGGTTCTGGCTCTGATGCATTCCGGAGTTTCAGCGTTTTTTTATCGATAACATGTCTTTCAAAGCTGCCTGCAGGTTTTGGTGTTCAGAGGGTTAAAGTCATCTTAGATCTGAGAAATAAAAAGCGTTCTCTGTCTGCACGTAGCGCTCGATTTACAACATTGATATTTTACCGATGTTTGATGATTTACTCTTGGCATCGGAAGTCCTGTGGAACAGGAAGAAGAAAGAGAAAAAGCAATTTTCTCCAGTCGTGTTTCATGGCTGGCAGTTTGTGTGAAGAACGACTGCTTTTCCAGACAGATTGATTCAGTCGATCCTTCTTCTGCTCACATTTAGCTCGCTGCTGAACGTCTCGTCCTAAACAAGCACACTGGTTCTTCTCGTAGAGTCCGGTCCAGAGGAATGCCTCATTGATAGCGTTCTGGCTCGTTGGCTCGGTGAATGTAGCTGAAGGAGAAACTGTCCAGTTACGTTTGTGTGTTCATTGTCCCTTTTGTGGTGAATAATGATTCATCTGCTGTGTTTAAAGTTGTGGCAAAAACCGTTTAGCTGATGTCCTCTTTTACTGGTGCTGCTTTACAGACGTTTTTCCAGAACGCTGCCCAGAATTGGCCAGTCTGAAGGGTTCTGTGGCCACAATTCTTCCTCACAGACCTCCTGGTTGTGATATTGATCTACCCACAGGCACTGCTCCAGCTAGTCACAGCGTATGTCCTCCCACTGGACCAGAAAGCACGTAGAGGTGGACAAACACTGAACACAAAGAGGCTCTTTAGCCGTCGGTTTCTTTTCTTTCTAACAAAATAATGGCACCTTGCACAGAATGTCTAAAGAGTGAAGTTATTGTATTATTATCTTGCTCAGGCTCCTTAGCTCATTTCCTATTCATGTCCCCAGTCCGAGGCCTGCTACACCCACGCCTCTTATATCATTATCACCCAAATGCTGTTGGATTCGCTGCACTTTAGAGGAGCAATTTCACTCAGTGAAAGCTTTGTTCTTCTTCAGCTCCGCCAGTGACAGCATCCACGTCAGTGCACCTGAGTTCGGGAGGCATCGCAAGATGAAGTATTCCTGTCACAGCTGCTGTTGTAGCCTCCTCGTCCTCCCATGTGTCCTCATGTCTCCAGCTTTGTTCTGTCCCTAGAATAGCCTGCGTTGTGTCATACGGCATAGAAAACGAGCGGTAAAGTCTCCACATGCAGAGCTCCTTTGTGCTTTTGTTTCCAGTTCACCTGGACCCTAAAACCGTCGCCTCTCACCGCGCTGCATCTCTTCTACTCCCCTAAAACTGATGGGGGAGGCCACACGAGGGACGGAGTGCACACCCACCTAGCGAGACATCACAGCGATGAATTTCAATACATTTACTCGCTGGCAGAAGAAAAACAGTTGCTGTAAACAGTGTACCGTACAGTGACAAGGACGGTGGTGCAGAGGAGTAAGTTAAATTAAAGCCGCAAGCGGCGATGGACGGGTCCTCGCCCTACGCTTGTCGGCCTTC